>NW_024061976.1:17500-37500 GCF_006381635.1 Hibiscus syriacus | reverse complement strand
GAAACATAGAAGAAAATCAACTTATTGACAATTGCCCTTTTGACAACGCATATCTATTGAAATAAAATCTTAGACAGCTAGTTTAAATGCCATGCACACTACCAACAAAATTTAAAAAAATAAAAAATTACATCTTAACTACTTTAAGACAGTATAAACCTAAACAATCATACATATCTATTATAACAATGGATACACCTTCAACCTTTGCTGTCAATTGGAATCGAACCCACGACCACATGGTTAAATGTCATGCGCTCTACCAGTAAACCTAAGATGGTTAACAATTATAAACTTGATTTTACATGTATCGTAAATATTTGTTCGTAATTATAATTTATAAAGCATAATTAAGAAAATGAGATACAAGTAAACTAATGTTTCTTTATGTTTTTTTTAAAAAACTCTAAAGCTAATTGTACATTTGGGACTAAATGAAGTAAAGAACAAGGTTAACGGATAACTTTTGGAATAAAAAATACCTCTCAAAAATTATTTTAGAAATGTTGAAAGATTTTTTTCGTATTTTAGCCTCCTACTTTATGATATATATATACTCAAAAAAATAATTTAAGGTAACTTATTTTCTCACTTTCTAACAATAATTCTATTTTCTAAATTTATATTTTTGATAATATACTTTATAAACAATGTCAAACTATTTAAAGTAGCATAATAATTTGTTAGAAAAAATATTTTTATAGCTCCTTCTAAAACTACTTCTTTTGAAGCGCTTCTTTTAAAGGCACATCTCAACAACACTCTTAACTTAAAAACAATGAATAAATAAACCTAATGTTCCAAGAAAAAACTTGGAACACTTAAAAGAATCTAATCTTTTCATCATGCAGCCGTTATTCATAAGAAATAAAATGAAATTGTGTAGGTTAACAGAAGCAACACTATGAACCCCTTACTATCGCATTACAGAAATATAGAAGATAAAAAACTTATCAACAATTACCCTTTTAACAACTCATCTATGGAATAAAATCTTAGAGAACAAGTTTAAATGTCATGCACACTACCAATAAGGTTTAGAAAACTAAAAAAATTTACATCTTACCTATTTTAAGATAATATAAATCTAAACAATCATACAAATCTTTTATAACAATGAATACACCTTCAACCTCCACTGTCTGTGGGAATCAAACCCACGACCACATGGTTAAAAGCCATGCACTCTACTAGCTGATGTAAGACATCTAACAATTATAAACTTGATTTTACACGTATCGTAAATATTTATCCATATTTATAATTTATAATGCAAAATTTATAAAATGAGATACAAGTAAACTAATATTTCTCTATGTTTTTCATAAAAAATTTGAAGCTAATTGTACATTTGGGATTAAATGAAGTAAAGAACAAGGTTAACCGATAACTTTTGGAATATAAAATACCTCCTAAAATTCTTTTAGAAAAGTTGAAAGAATTGTTTTCATATTTTAGCCTCTTCCTTTATGATATGTGTACATATACATCTATATATTTGTGTGTGTGCTCAAAAAAATAATTTAAGGTACCGTATTTTCTCGCTTTCTAACATCCATTTTATTTTCTAAATTTATAATTTTCATAATATACTTTGTAAAAAATATCAAACGATATAAGTAACCTAACAATTTGTTAGAAAAAATAATTTTAAAGCTCTTTCTTAAACTACTTCTCTTGAAGCGCTTTTTTTAAAGGCCCATGTCAACAACACGTTTTACTTGAAAAACAATGAATAAGTAAACCTAATTTTCCAAGAAGAATTTGGAACACTTAAAAGATGCTAAGCTTTTCAGCATGCAACAATTACACAGAGGAAATAAAATGGAATTGTACAGGTTAATAGAAGCAACACTATGAACCCCTTACTATCGCACTAGAGAAATATAAAAGATAAACAATTTATCGGCAATTGCACTTTCGACAACGCATATCTATTGTAATAAAATCTTAGGTAACAAGTTTAAAGAGCACGCACACTACCAACATGGTTTAGAAAACTAAAAATTTTATATCTTAACCTATTTTAAGACATGCAATATAAACATAAACAACCACACATATCTATTATAACAATGGATACACCTTCAACCTCTGCAATATGTAGGAATCGAACCCACAACCACATGCTTAAACGTTATGCTCTCTACCAACTGAGCTAAAACACCATAAACTTTATTTTACATGTATCATAAATATTTATCCATATTTATAATCTTTAAAGTATAATTTAGAAAATGAGATACAAGTAAACTAATATTTCTCTATGTTTTCAAGATAAAAAAAATTGAATCTAATTGTACATTTGTGATTAAATGAAGTAAAGAACAAGGTTAACGAATAACTTTTGGAATAAAAAATAACTCCAAAAAATTCTTTTAGAATTGTTGAAAGAATTGTTTTCGTATTTTAACATCTTACTTTATGATATATATATATATATACTTAGAAAAATAATTTAAGGTAACTTTTTTTCACTTTCTTACATCAATTATATTTTCTAAATTTATATATTTCATTTGTAAACAGTATTAAACGATTTAAAGTAACATAACAATTTTTTAGAAAAAATATGTTGAGTCAATCGAATTGATGAAATAGCAAAGAGGGGGTGAATTGACAATTAAAAATTTTGGTGGAAGCTTGAGAGCAAAATGTAAACAAATGAACACAAGAATTTAGAGTGGTTCGACTTTATCAAACAAAGTTTATATCTACTACCTTAGCTATCCACACTAAGGATTTCCACAAATTCACTAATTTGTATCTACCTTTGAGAATAGGGTGTAACCATACAATTCCCTCAAGAATTATAGCCCAAATTCTTGAGACACTCTCTCAAAGAGAAAAATTACAAATTCCAAACTTATAAAATCCTCTCTAGGAATGTGTTTGCACAATTCAAGAACAAGTAAGAACACTTGAAAAATGAATACAAATGAGTACAATAATTGTTCTTTGAAAGAAAAAGAATATTGAAGAATGTTGACTTGATTTGGCTCAAATTTATTGTTTATGGCTTTCTCTTTTTCTCTCTTATCATCACAAATGACTTGGGATCGTGTTTTTATACAACCTCAATCAATTCTAACAGTTTGAGTTATTGTGTGGTAGTGAATAGATTTGTTGGGAGGTAGTTTCCCGCATTAAATGTTGTCCAGAAGCTTGTAGTATCGGTACTCGATCTCTCAGTATCGATACTCCCTGCATTAAATACAAAAAATTGACCATTGCGAAACAATTATCGATACTGTCACAAGGATATCGATACTATTGAAGGGTATCGATACTACTATATTCAATAGTATTGATATTGTACACAGTATCAATACCATTTTAGTATACTGGAATTTGGAAGGATTCAAAATCAAAAAGGTAGTATCAGTACCACCACAAAGAGTATCAGTACTACTGTACTAAGTAGTATCGATACTGTATATAGTATCGATATTGTTGTATTAAGTAGTATCGATACTGTATATAGTATCGATACCATTTTAGTATTATGTTTTGACAGTATCGATATTGCCTTAGCAGTATACTTCATTATTTTGAGCTTCATCATTGATATCCATATCAATAATTCTTGAACAATATCGATATTGTTCTAGTAATATCGATACTACTATGCTTAAAAAACATTTTTTACTCGATTGAAGTTCAAACCCTTAGTAAAAATTACTTGAAAAATATTTCCAGTATAGGACTCTAATTTTCAGTAGAGTGAAGAGTAACATTGACATTTTAACTTTAAAGAATAATTTATATATTTAAATAATTAAATCGAATATAATCTTAAAAGTTGTAAAAACTAGTTAACAATTTTGGTATATCAAAATATCAAAGTGTTTTCAACAATCTCCCCCGTTTTTTATATAACAAAGCATTTTAGAATTTTAAGATTTTCTTGAAAAAAATACTCCCCCTTACTTTAACATTTCTCCTTCTTCTTGTTAAATCAAAAAGACAAGTTTCAGAATAAACAAGATAAATAATAAATATGTGAAGATCAAAAGGGCCAAACAAGTTAGTCAACATAATTAATATCCATATGCAGTGGGCATGATCACAATAAATGGAAACATGGTTGAAAAACATGTGAAATATTATAAAGATAAACATATAACAGACCATCCAAAACATAAAAGAAATACCAAATCCAAAATATCAAATTCTAAGAAATTAAAATGAAAATGTAAGTTCAAAGTATGACATTTGCAACACCAATGAAAAAGTAACTAGCAAATCAAAATCATTAAGCATCCGACGGAGGGTCAGGGTCCGAAGGAGGTGCACGAAAAAAAGTAAAGTCTCGAGAGAGAGCATCGAGCCTATCTGTCACCACGTCGAATCGAGTGAGGATGTCACGTCAGGAATCCATATGCATCGCTTGCAATGCCAACTCGACATGAACCTACCACGGGAAGAAAACCTCAAGTCCAATGTCCCTATCTTGGATTGAAAGTAAGGAGGCATCCCATCACCAGTGCTAGGAGGCTTATCAGGAATGCGATTCATGGGATCATCAACATCATGTATAACATCATCATCCTGAGATGGAGCTGGAGCTAGAGCCGCTCGACATGAACCTACAACGGGCGCCTCTTTTTCTTTCCTTTCATAATTATCTCCAACTTTAGTCCATCCTGACTTATGAAAAGATGTGAGATCAATATTAGTACCCAAGGGCATGGAATCATCAAGATCAACTCTAAGACTGAATTTTATAAAGAAATTACTAAAAAGACAATCATAAACTAGAGATTCAACCCTCTTAGAATGAATATGGTTAACAGTGTCTACTAGTTCACCAAAGATGATTTGAGCAAGGTTGATTCTTTTATTTTCTTGAAAATAGTGAATCCACCAAATGTCAAAGCTACGGAGAGAGGAATATTTACCTTTGGATGGTTAAAACCACCAAGAGATGATTAAATGAAGGAACCTCTAATTGAAATCAATAATGCTAGTTCTCTTCCCTACTTATAAGGTGGAAGGGACAGTGTCTCGCTCGTTATCAATCCCATTTTTTTCAAGGCCAAAAGCACGGGTGATTGAGTTGGAATCAATAGTAATGTATTGGAATAGAAAATGCGGACGAGTTGGTGATAGACAACAGGTTTGACTTTAAACTTGTTATCAAATTTCCAAGCTTTGAAAAAGGGTAGCTATTTAAAATTAATGGTGTTCATTGTTGGAACTGAAGGGAGACGCTCACCCCTATAAGCATAAGATTCGAAATGGTAAATATATCGTGAATATAGGTTTCGACAATTGGGTTCGTTAAAACACGAGTTCACGATGGTCATTTCATTTTGATTGGGATTAGGATTTTGCGGAGGGTTAGGAGGTTAATTAGCATGAGACAAAGATGATAGAGGTCGTTTATGAGACATGGTAAGCAGCGAGATATAGGAAAATCTACAAAGAAAAAATATATATGTATGCAACCAATAAATCCCAAAACTCAATATAAGTCCACAATTCAATGCATTAGAGAACAAAATTAATTAAAAATAATAATAATAGGCCAAAAGGAAAATAGTGCTAAGAAAAAAGAAAGTATATATATATATAAACAAATATATATATATATAAATATATGTAAGTATGAAGATAATTTTTTTAAATTTCAAATTTGAAAGAATGTTGTTAAAAACAATGTAGATTCTAGTGTAGAAATACAAAATAAGTAAAGCCCATTCATTAATTTAAGCAAAAACTAACTAAAACTAAGCCTAATTTTGAAATGGGAAAAAAGTTAGGGTTTTAGAAAAAATTACCTTGAAAAGTAGGATTGAGATGGAATTTGAAGACGAATCCACGAATTTGATGATGCTAGCAGGTTGGAATGATGAAAATCAACACAAAAAAGACTCCAAAACGAAGGAATGAAGCAAATTTTTGAGAGGGGGTTAGGGAGGTTTTTAGCTAGAACTTAAGAGAATAAGGGAAGAAAAGTGGTATTTAGGGCATTATAAGCTAAACTCGACCAGGAGTATCGGTACTCCAATGGGAGTATCGATAGTACAAAGAAACAAATATGATGGTATCAATATCGAGTATCATTACCCTATCGAGGTAGCAAGAACAATATCGGTACTTGAAGAACAATATTGATACTGACAAAGAACATTACCTGTACTGGATGAACAATATCAGTAAAAAAATACAACAAAAACAAATAGAAAGTAAATTGGATTCATATTTTAAAGCATAAATAGTGGTGTAGGCAACTCTAATTAGACAAAATAAATATGTTCAAGCAAACAGATATAAATTTAAACATAATTTGAACATATTGACAATTTTCATGAAAATCATGACCTCCCCCTAACTAATAACATAGAAGGCATTAAAGAAGTCATTTTTCATAAAATCATAAAAGTGCATAAATTATTTAAACAAAAAGTCAAGGTAGGTTGGTTAGACCTAACTCTCTCCTAAGTACCCAAAATCTTTCTTTGTCTAAAGGTTTTGTAAAAATATCAGCTACTTGATGTAATGATCTACATACAATAGAACTATATCTTCTTTTGAGACATGATCTCTAATGAAATGTGCTTAGCTCTAGGATATTGGATGAGATTTTTAGTTAGACAAATAGCTCTAGTATTGTCACACTTGATAGGAATGGTACCGACATCAATTTCATAGTCTAAAAGTTGTTCTTTCATCCATAAAACTTGTGCACAACAACTATAAGCTAAAATTTATTCCGCTTTAGTAGTAGATAGTGCGACACTATTTTGTTTCTTTGGAAACCAAGAAACTAATATATTTCCTAGGAATTGATATGTACCAGAGGTGTTTTTCCTATATAATTTGCAACCTCCATAATCCGTATTCGAGAAGGAATTCAAGCTAATGCTAGAGTCTGTAGAATACCAAAATCCTATGCTAGGAGTGTCCTTAAGGTATCAAAAGATTCTATTAATGGCTTGTAAATGAGACTCCTTAGGACATTATTGAAATCTAGCACATAAGCAAACACTAAACATAATGTCTAGTCTACTTCTGGTAAGATAACGCAAAGATCCAATCATATACCTATAAAATTTAACATATACACACTTACCTTCTTTATATTTGTCAAGCTTTGTAGATGATTTCATAGGAGTGGCTTGGGGTTTCACATTTTCCAATCTAAATTTCTTGGGCATATCTTTGATGTATTTTGCTTGATTGATGAAGATGCCATCTTTTCTTTGCTTGATTTAGAGCCCCAAGAAAAATGAAAGCTCCCCTATAATGCTCATCTCAAATTCACTTGCATTATCTTAGTAAATTCTTGGCAAAGAAAGTCATTAGTTTAACAAAATTTATATCATCAACATAAATTTGAACTACTAATAAATCTTTACCTTTGCATTTTATAAACAAAGTAGTGTCAACCTTCCCTTTTGAGAAATCTTTTTCAATAAGAAAAATTGACAATATTTTATACCAAGCTCTAAGAACTTGTTTAAACCATACAAAGCTTTTCTCAATTTAAAAACATGCTTTGGAAATTTTGAATCCTCAAAACTGGGAGGTTGTTCCACTTACACTTATTATTTTATAAAACCATTTAAAAATGCACTTTTAACATCCATTTAAAATAAAGTAAATCCATGATAACATGGAAATGCTAATAACATTCTAATAGTCTCCATCCTAGCTACGAGAGTATATGTTTCATCAAAATCTATTCATTCATCTGGAATGTACCCTTGAGCAACAAGTCTAGCCTTGTTTCTCACTATATTACCACTTTCATCTAATTTATTCCTATATATCCATTTAGTACCTATAATAGACTTATTACTAGGCCTTTCAACTAATGTCCACACTTGACTTTTCTCAAATTGATTTAACTAATCTTGCATAGACATAATCCAATGTTCATCTTAATGCTTCTTTGATATTCTTACACTCTATGCATGAGATAAATGCAATATAATTACAAATATTTTTAAGAGAAGATCTAGTGGTTACCCCTTTGGATGGATCTCCCAAAATTTCACTATCCTTGACATAGTTGTACTCCCTTGAGTATGTGACTCCCCTTTCCTCTACAGTTAGATTCTTGAAGACATCTTGAGTTTCCTTATTCTTCACTTCTTTCGATGATGATTCACCAACTTTATTTGGATTTAAGATACCTACATCATCATCAATACAAGTGTTCTTCCTCGAAAGGGGATTATCATCGAAAACATGTATTAACTCTTCTACCACTAGAGTTCTTTTATTAAAGACTCGATCAACTTTAGGATTTAAAGAGTAACCTAGAAAAATCACTTCATCATTTTTTGCATTAAATTTACGAAATTGTCTTTTCCATTATTTGAAACAAAATACTTGCATTCAAAAGGATGAAAATGACTAATGCTAGGCTTTTTATTTTTGAAAAGTTCATCTGGAGTTTTCTTTAAAATATGCCTAATCATTACTCTATTAATCACATAACAAGATGTATTTGTGGCTTCCGCCCAAAAGTATTTTGGCAAATTGTTTTCACAAAGCATGGTCATAGCTGTTTCTTCTAAAGTTCTATTTTTCCTCTCAACATCTACATTTTGTTGAAGGGTTCTAAGGGTTGAAAAATTATAGCTAATTCCATTTGAATAACAAAAATCACCATACCCAAGATTTTCAAATCGGCGCACCCCATGGCACATCGAAAAGAAAAAATCAATGGTCTCACCAATGATATAAGTATGCAAAACCAAAATTGGGAGGAAAGGATGCCAATACATATAATGGGTTCCTTGAAAAACAACAAACACATCAACGACTAATGGTGATCACGAACGGTTCGAATCATAAGCCTCCACGAAAACACATCTCAGGCTCTACGCAGTTATCTGATTGAGAGCAAAATTTACTTTTCTCAAACACAATCTTGTGAAAAACAATTGAAGAAGAAATGACTGCTAGACCTTACCTCAGTTTTGAGAAAAATAGTTTTGAGAAAAATGGCTGAAGAAACAACATATTAGGGGATTTAAGTTATTTCAAATTAATTAAAATCTTGTTTAATTAAATCAAATTAAATATCCATTAAAGACTTATAATATGAATTACAATCTTTAACATTTATTTAAACTCTTATTTAATTATTCCAAATTAAATATATATTAAAAGAGTCAAAATCATAATTACATCATTTTAATATTTACTTACTATATTCGGGATAATTAAACTCATATGTATATCAAATATACAGATATTAACTCTAGAAATATTTTAGTAAGGTACAACAAATTGTACATCTTTTCTCATTTCAATCCTAGGGTTTGACCCAGTAGGTTCTTGTAACATTTGTAGTAATTATTAGAACAATTATAATATTACATAAAATGAGTGACATCTAGCAATATATCATTGTCACCTAAGTTACAATAAATTATGATTCGACATATCATCTTCTTGATTAACTCTTTTACTTATTACATCCTTTTGTCTTTTATATCTAGAATAGGCACAAGTCTTCGAATAGTCACACTTGTATAGCCCATCTATTGTTTCTTGATATCTAGATTAGACTATAAATAACAAATAATTTGTGATATCTCATATAAACTAATTCGAGCATGGCCATGCATTTATAGTCTCACTCATTCAAGTGGCATGTGATAGAATTCATATTATGTAAGAATGATAAATCATATTTTAATCATACACACCCCACTACATATATCGAGATATATTCAGAAATAGTCTTTATAGTACAACCAGTTATGGAGCATGTTTAATTGTATCAAAACTTGCAACAATATATGTTGGGATAACATTGATATCAAGTCTAAGGATTATACAGATAGTCATCACCATGAGCAATGTTATGACCATCACGTAATAATCCAAGCAATATGCTCATGGTGGGTCAATCCAATACATTATTCTCTAACAATATAATCTTGTACCAATTCTGACTTTTCTATGTCAATGGCAACTTGTTGTCATCAATCAATAACATGTTAGTCTTAAGCGTATTATTACTGTCAATGTCCATAATAATACTTGAATATGGATCTTTTAATAATAATAATGTTATTATATGAACTTTATTATCTTTCAGTTTTTGTTAAACATGGATATATAACTGAAAATAATAGTGGCAATGCCTTTATTTAATAAAATGAGTAAATAAATGTATTATTACAATCGTCATATAATTGGTCTTTGGGCATACTCTAACAATCTCCCGCTGGCATTAAGACCAATCACTCACATATCTAATACCAAGTGACTCAGTGTGACGATCATGCCTCTGTTGTATAAGAGGCTTTGTCAATGGATCAACAATGTTGTCATCTGTGTGTACTCTGTATATTTCCACATCTCATAGGTCTATAATCTCTCAAATGAGATGAAAGTGCCTAAGAATATGTTTGGACCGTTGATGAGATCTGGGTTACTTTGCTTGTGCAATGGCTCTATTATTGTCATAATAGAGTTCTGTAGCATCTGATATGCAGGGAACAACCCCTAGTTTTGATATGAACTTCTTAATCCATACAACCTCTTTTTCTACTTCACTAGCTTCATTGTATTCAACCTCTGTTGTAGAATCAGCTACTGTGTCGTGCTTTAAAATTTTCCAGCTCACAATACCTCTATCTAGACAAAACACAAAAGCTGATTGCGATCGTGAGTCATCCTTGTCAGTTTGGAAGCTGACATCAGTATAACCTTTTACACTAAGCTCTTCCTCCCCTCCATAGATAAGAAATTTATCCTTAGTTCTTCTTAAGTACTTAATGATATTTTTAATCGTAACCCATTGATTTTCATTAGGGTTTGCCTGATACCGACTCGTCATGCTTAAAGTATACAAAACATTTGTTCGAGAACATATCATGGCATATATGATAGAACCAATAGTCGAAGCATATGGAATCTTATTCATCTATTATCTTTCTTATGAAGTTGAAGAACACATTTCCTTCGAAAGAGAAATGCCAAGTCTCATAGGCAAAAATCCTTTCTTGGATTATTCCATACTGAAACTTTTCAGCCCTTTGTCTATATATGTGCTTTGACATATACCTAGAAGTCGTCTTGATCTATCTCTATAAATCATAACTCCTAAGATATACGTTGCCTCGCCCAAATCTTTCCTAGAAAAACAACTAAATAACCCATTGTTAACAGACTATAAAGTATGTATATCATTTCCTATGATGAGTATGTCGTCTACATACAAGATTAGGAAAGAAACAATGCTCCCACTAGCCTTTTTATATATGCAAGGCTCATCTTCATTTATGATAAAACCAAATTCTTTGGTTGTATCATTGAAACAAAGATTCCTGCTTCGAGAAGCTTGCTTTAGTCCATAAATAGACCTTTTGTAGCTTGTAAACCTTTCCATCATTTCCTAGAGTGAGAAAACCTTCTAGTTGTGTCATATACACATCATCTTTGATTTTTCCATTAAGGAAAGAGGTTTTGACGTACATTTTCCAGATTTTATAATCATGAAATGTAGCTGTTGCGAGCAAGATCCAGATGGACTGAAACATAGCTACACGGGAGAATGTTTCGTTATAATCTACACCATGAACTTGTTGAAAACCATTAGCGACTAATTACCCCTTGTATGTTTCATATTACCATCCATTTCAGTTTTCTTCTTCAAAACCCATTTACACCCTATAGGTTTGACCCCTTAAGGTGGTTCAACCAAAGTCCACACTTGGTTTACTGACATGGAATCCATCTCAGATCTCATGGCTTCTAGACATTTCATAGATTCTGGGCTGGACAATACCTCTTAATAAGTTCTAGGCTCATCTTGATCCATAAGAAGAACATCTCCATGTGTGGTAACTAGAAATCCAAATCCCTCAGTTACATGGCATTCTCTTGTGGATCTGCGTAGTGGTTGTGTTTCTAAATCATTTGATTGTTCCTCAACAACTTGTGAAACATGTTCAACTTCTAGTTCATTGATTTGTTATTCTTGAACTTCCCCAAGTTCAATATTTTTACTCTTCCCTTTCTTTGAGAGAAATTATCTTTCGAGAAAAACTCTCGCTCGAGAAACAAATACTTTGTTCTCGTTAGGGTTGAAGAAATATTATCCCTTAGTTTCTTAAGGATATCCAACAAATATACGCTTTATAAGATTTATGTTCGAGCTTTGTAGACATTTGATGTGTTACATAAGCTTTACAACCCCAAAACTTCATAAAAGGCATACTAATATACTTCCTAGTCCATATCTCGTATGATGTCTTTTGAACTGATTCAAATGGAACACGATCTAGTGTGAAAGCGGTTGTTTCAAGTGCATATCCCCAAAAAAGAAGTCGAAAGATCATTATGACTCATCATCGATCGAACCATGTCTAACAGTGTTTGAGTCCTTCTTTTAGAAACTCCATTCCATTGTGGTGCACCAGGTGGTGTAAGCTATGAAACAATCATACAGAATTTCATCAAACTATATGCTTAAGTATTCTCCACCTCGATCTGATCGAATTGCCTTAATACTCTTACCTAGTTGATTATGTACTTCATTTTTAAATTACTTAAACTTTTCAAGGGCTTCAGATTTATGGCGCATAAGATAAATAAACCCATACTGACTGAAGTCATCGATGAAAAAATTGAAGTAATAAAATCTACCTATGGCTTGTGTATTCATCGGTTCACATACATCACTATGTATTAACCCTAATAAATCACTTGCTCGATCACCTTCACTATTAAAAAGAGATTTAGTCATTTTTCCAACAAGCAAGATTCGCATACATCATATTGTTCAAAAACAATTGAATATAATAATCCATATTTATGGAGTTTTGATATGTGTTTCTCACATATATGGCCTAAACGATAATTTCAGAGATAGGTTTGATTCGAGTCATTTGTTTGTGATCTTTTGTTATTTATGTTATAAATGTTGTTTTCTTGATTCAAAATATAGAGACCATTAACTAATTTTGCCAAACCATAAAAACATTATTGAGATAAAAAGAACAACAATTATTCTTAATAATAATCTCAAAACCAATCTTGCCAAACAAGAAATAGAAATAATGTTCTTAGTCAAACTAGGAACAAAATAACAATCCTCTAAATTTAAATAAAGTCCACTAGGAAAACGTAAAACATATGTTCCTATTGCTAATGCAGGAACTCTTGCTCCATTTACCACTTGTAGGTCTACGTCTCCTTTAACCAGATTCCTTCTCTTTTACAGTCCATGTATAGAAGTACAAATATGAGAAACACAACCATTATCTAATACCCAAGAAGTAGATGTTGACAAATTAACATCAATAACATAAACACCTAAAACAAACGTTCCGTTTGCTTTTGCCTTCTTGACCTCTTCAAGGTAAACATGGCAATTTCTCTTCCAGTGTCTGGTCTTATCGCAATGGAAACATTTTCCTTCCTTGCTAATGCCCCCTTTAGGTTTCAATGCATTTTTTCCTTTCAGTCTGGCCTTACAATTACCCTTAGACTTTGTTGATACCTTTTTTTCCCTTTCATTTTTCCTTGTAGACCATCAAAATGGGCTTAGGTCCAACCTTTTCATATTACTTTCAAGAGTTCATAACATGCCAAGTAAATGTGGCAAAGTCTTGGTAATTTCATTCACGTTGAAATTAAGGACAAATTGACTAAAGCTATCTAGCAACGATTGCAAGATAACATCAGTTGCCAATTCATCGTTAAAAGAAAACCCCAATATTTCCAACGTTTGTATGTAGCCCATTATCTTGATGACATGAGCTCCTACAGGAGATTCCTCTACCATTTTTCATTGAAATAGAGCCTTAGAGGTCAAATACCTCTCTTGATGTGAATGCTCTTCATATATTTCCTTGATAAATTGAATCATCTCATATGCGACCATGTCCTCATGTTGCTTCTGAAGCTCAGGATTCATGGTGGCAAACATTAGACATCCAATGTCTAACATATCATCCATATGTTACTTGATTTTGTCTTTGTCTGCTCTTGAAGCATTAGATGTCGTCATCGAGAACATGTTCTTCAATGACATATTCTTTCATTTCCTATTTTTGAACAATTCACAAATTACGAAACCAGACAAGGAATTTTATGCCATTAAGCTATCCTTCTCAAGGACTGATCGCAGTGATAAAGTGTTGTTTGCCATTAAATCTAAAACAATTGAAATATTAAAGTAAGTAAATTTATCGAATCAAAAATTTATAAATAGGTTTTTATTTGCAAATTACTCCCACTATTTTATTCAAAATTAAAAACCCTCTCTGTTTTTATTTCAAAAAATTCAAGGAAAAGTTTTCTAGTGGATGAGGATCCTCCTAAATTAGCTTTGGCTTTTCTTTTAGAATAGTGATTATTTAGATAAGTAACACTTTACTAGTTACATCTCATGTAACTCCTCCTTTTGATGAACAACTCTTGTTCAAATTATCTTATGACTTATCCAAATACTTAACCTCTATGTTTCTAATCCTATTAGAATAACCAAGCTAAGTTATTAACAATATCTCAACTTGTGAATATCACTTGCTTATTCTTCATATTTAACCAAGATAGATTTATGTGCCATTGCTTTGGCAAAGCCCACACAATATCAATCGAAGCCTTAATGAGGGTAAATATTGGACGGTTAAGTTAACTTAGACTACAAGAGTAATTTGCGTAAATATCTCATCATTGTTTGTTTTAATATTAGGCCCTTATTGATCTCTTCAATATTCATTCCTATTTTAGCATTTGTTGCATTACACACATAACATATATAAGCAATAAATAAGATGCAATGGTTATAACCCAAAAACAATAACTAAGGTAGCCCATTCCAAGCCAATGGGAGAGCCAAAACCCTAAAACCTAATACTACTCTCTAGGTATCTTCTAGCCATTAGCTCATTCTATTCTTCTACTCCTTTTGAATCTTTATAGGATTATAATTTAAAAGAAACTCCTTTTATATATGAGAGAATAAGATGAGAAGAGAAATACAACTGAAATATAGAAAGGCAAGACACGTAGGTTGTATTTTAAAATTCAACCATTTTAAATTGAAAAAGGGCTATAACCAAGCATGTCAAACACCGTACAACAAAAACATATCATATATATATATATATATATATATATATATATATATATATATATATATATATATATATATATATATATATATACCGTACCGCGGCGGTCGGTGGGATTTTTTGAAATAAAAAACTTTCGTTTCTAGATAAAACCCTCATGATTTGATAACACTTATATACAGAATCATGTTTTTGGGATTTTCAACCCCGGAGGTTTTTTCTGCATCGGAACAACCATTGTTCCACTTCCAAACGTGATATGCTATCGTATACCCATCGATCATCATGTCGATGATTGACATATGGATTTCATAAATCCTTTCAGCAACATACATATTGTAAAAATAGATTAACATATTAACATATTAATTGAAACTTTAATCGACCACTTATTTCACACAAAAATCACATAATCTTCGAAAACAGTAAAACCAAAACATGCATCACATACATATCGCATCAACCAAGAATTTACCCCGAATTCAGATTGTACAAGTGGCTCTGACACCACTGTTGGGCTCGTCAGCGCATCCCATGGAACAATGGAAACAGGAACTCAACGGTCTCACCAGCGATCCAAGTATGCAAAACCGAAATCGGGAGGAAATGATGCGAATACTTACAATGTGTTCCTTGAAAAAAAGCAAAGAAAGCAATGACTAACGGTGAAAATGAACTGTTTGAATCGTAAGCCTCTATGAAAACACGTCTCGACCTCTACTCAGTTCACCGGATTGAGAGAAAAATTTACTTATCCCAAAAACAGTTTTGAAAAAAACGGCTGCTAGACCTTACCTCACTTTAAATATCTGAGTTACCGTAACATTTTAGGGATTTTAAGTTATTTCAAATTAATTAAAATCTTATTTAATATCCATTAAATACTTATAATCTGAGTTACAATCTTTAACGTTTATTTAAACTCTTATTTAATTATTTTGAATTAAATATATATTAAGAGAGTTGTAATCGTAATTACATTCTTTTAATGTTTACTTACTATATTCGAGGTAATTAAAATCATATGTATATCAAATATACATATATTAACTCTATATATATTTTAGTAACGAATAATAAATTGTACATATTTTCTCATTTCAATCCTAGGGTGTGACCCTATAGGTTATTGTAACGTTAGCAGTAATTATTAGAACATTTATAATATTACATACAATGAGTGACATCTAGCAATATATCATTGTTACCTAAGTTACAAGATATTATGATTCGACATATCATCTATGTGATTAACTGTTTTATATATTACATCCTTTTGTCCTTTATATCTAAAATAGCCACAAGTCTTGGAATAATCACACTTGTATAGCCCATTTATTGTTTCTTGATATCTATAGTATAATATAATTTACGAATAAATTTTGATATCTCATATCAACTTATTCGAGCATGACCATGCATTTCTAGTCTCACTTAATCAAGTGGCCTTGATATATTTCCTAGTATGTACGAAGGACAAATCCTGTATTAATCATGCACACCTCACTACATATACTGAGATATATTAAATAACAGTCTTTATAGTGCAACCAGTTACGGAGCATGTTTAATTGTATCAAAACATACAACAATATATGTTGGGATAATATTGATCTCAAGTCCGAGGATCATATATATAGTCATCACCATGAGCAACGTTATGGCCGTCACATAATAATCCAAGACATATGCTAATAGTGGGTCAATCCAATACATTGTTCTCTAACAATATAATCGTGTATCAATTATGACATCTCTATGTCAATGACAACTCGTTGTCATCAATCAATAACATGTTAGTCATAATCATATTATTATTGTCCATGCCCATAATAGTAATTGACTATGGATTGTTTAATAATAATAATGTTATTATATTAACTTTATTATCTTTCAGTTTATGTTAAACACATACATATAACTGAAAATAATAGTGGCAATGCATTTATTCAATAAAATTAGTAAATAAATGTATTATTACAGTCATCATATGATTGGTCTCTGAGCATACTCTAACAAATGGTCACTCCTAACACTTGAAATAGAGTAACCCTTTTTATTTTTAGATTATTTTAAAGTAAGTGATGAAATTTTCTAAAGCTTCATCTTTCGTACTTAAGAAAACAACCCAAGTAAACTTAGAGTAGTCATCAACCAATATAAATGCATATTTTGCTTTCCACCCAAGCTAGTAGTTCTAATAGGCACAAAAAGATCTATATGGATCAATTGTAATACTCTACTAGAGGATGCAACATTAATAGGTTTAAAGGATGTTCTTTTATGTTTGCCTTTAGCACATGCATCACAAATTTTATCAAGATCAAATTTTATTTTTGGCAAGCCTCTTACAATATTGCTTTGAACAAGTTTTTGTAAAAAACACTCATGCTAGCATGTCCAAGTTTCCTATGCCACAACCAAGAATCATGCTTATATTTAGTAACTAAACATACATTAGACATGTCAATATTATCTATATGCACCATGTATTTCCAATTCTATTACCAACAAGTATAATCATATTAAATGCAATATCAACAATTTTGCAACCATTTGACTCAAATAAGAAATTGTATCACTTATCACATAATTGACTAATACTAAGAACATTATGCTTTAAACCATTTACATATAAAACATTTTCAATAAGAATGGAAGAGTTGTTACCAATAGAACCAATTCCTTCAATATGACCTTTTGAGTTGTCATCAAGGGTTACTACTCCTAAACTTTTAGCATTAACCTCCAATAATCGGCTCTTATCACCGGTTATGTGTCTTGAGCATCAACTATCAAGGTACCATGAGTTTGAATTTTTTGTTTTGTGCCTTGTAGCAATGCTCCTCCACCTACAAGAATAGATTAAGTTTTGATATTTTGTACCCAAATTCTTTTGGGTCCATAGACATTAGTTCCCAATAATCTAGTCCCCTTAGGTATTCATTTTTCTACGACATCCTTGTTTTTAGTAGTAATGAATCCTTTAAGGACCCATATTCTTCTAATAATTTAACCATTTGAGGTTCTTTGGGGACCTCTATGATTGTATGGTCTAAATTTATTTCTAATATAGTTGGATTTAGAATTTTGTCCTTTTCCAAAACGATTTGTTCCAAATTTGTTAAAATAAGCTTTAAGATCATCAAGTTTTTTTATGATCACCATGAACCTTTGAAAATAGGTTGTGCAAGTCATGATATTTCTTTTCAAACACCTCTAATTTAACTTGAATATCCTTGACCTTACTTTCAAGTTCATTGTTGGTCTTGGATAAGAGATCATTTTCATTTTTCAATTTTGACATATTCTTCATATGTTTTGAAAGCATGATCTCAAATTCTGAGGCCAACTCATCATAAGCCTCTTGCAACTCATCAAAAGAATATTCATTTAATGTAGATGAGTTAGAGGTTACCATAGATTCTCCCTCAATGGCCATGATACACAAGTTGGCTACCTCTTCGACCTCTTCATTGGATGACTCATCATCACTACATGTAGCTACATGTGCCTTGTGTTTATTCTTGGAGGACACCTTCTTATTTAATTATGCGCATTCAAATTTAACATGCCCTAACTTTTTGTACTCATAGAAAATTATAGGGCCATTTTCCTTGGATTCATTCTTGAAGCATTCTTTTATTTGGAATCTTTATCCTTTGTTGGGCTTCATATATCTCTTGAATCTTTTGGAAAATATTGTCAATTTTTTCATCCTCATCTTCATTATTTGAGTCACTCTCTTCTTTGGTGGATTTGAGAGAAACACCAATCTTTATCTTATTTTCCATTTCTTTGTTTTCTTTATATTTCATTTCTATATCTTCTTCTTCCTTCACCATCATTTCATGAGTAAGCAAGGATCCAATAAGCTCATCTAAGGTGAGAGTAATTAGATTCTTTGTTTCAACTATGACGGTCTTCTTGGATTGTCATGACTTGGGAAGATTACAAATCATCTTTCGAATGAGCTTCTCATTAGGAATATCTTCTTCATAGCCTTTGAGACCATTGACAATAACCGAAAATCGATCATTCATGGATTTAATGTATTCATCCGATCTCATCTTGAAGTTTTTGTAGTTATGATTGAGAAGACTAATTTTAGTTTCTCTTACCTCGTTTGTTCC
This sequence comes from Hibiscus syriacus, assembly GCF_006381635.1. Lineage (NCBI taxonomy): Eukaryota > Viridiplantae > Streptophyta > Magnoliopsida > Malvales > Malvaceae > Hibiscus > Hibiscus syriacus. Next base: position 18,311 of record NW_024061976.1, on the reverse strand, counting down.
TTCACGAGTAAATTCAAGTTTATCCCATATCTCTTTGGCATTGGAACAAGATGATACTCCCCCATATTCATCGGGGCCAAGTGCACAAAATAGAAAGTGCATTGCCTTTGCATTGAGTTGGAACAAATTGTTTTCTCCTTCACTCCACATCTCCATTTCTCTAGTTGGAGTAGAGTGACATTTCATCATGATGCTCCATGCTCCCAAATCACTTGCTTGAATAAAGAGTTTCATCATATTCTTCTAGTAGGCATAATTGGCTCCATTTAAGTATCGAGGCTTGTTGATGGGTTGAGAGTCACTAACAATTTTGAAATTTAATGTAGAGGCCGTGGATGACGATTGAACTCGTTTAGGATATTCTCAGAAGGTGGTTAAACCTTCCAAGGAGTCTAGCTTTGATACCAACTGTTGAGTCAATCGAATGGATAAAATACCCATACTAAGGATTTCCACAAATTCACTAATTTGTATCTACCTTTGAGGATAAGGTGTTTGCACAATTCAATAACAAATAATAACACTTGAGAAATGAATACAAATGAGTACAAGAAGTGTTCTTTGAAAACAAAAAGAATATTGAAGAATGCTGACTTGATTTGGCTCAAATTTGTTGTTTATGGCGTTCTCTTTTTGTCTCTTATCTTCACAAATGACTTGGGATCTTGTTTTTATACTCCCTCAATCAATTCCAACCATTTGAGTTATTGTGGGAGTGAATAGAGCCGTTGAGAGGTAGTTTAGCACATTAAATCTTGTAAAAAACTTGTAGTATCAGTAGTAGGTCTCTCAATATCAATACTCCCTGTAT